>NC_068946.1:37406254-37408754 GCF_026419915.1 Harpia harpyja
GTTTAATTACTGTGCGTAGTTTCAAACGCAGGATAAAAATATCGTGCAGTATCTTAAATGTTTAATTGCCGGTGGTGCTGATGGGGGGGCTTGTACTGGGGAAGGAGGGGTCTTCCTGATGGGTGAAATGCAGGAACTGCTTTTCCTGTGATGTCTTGGCCTCCCGGGTGAGGGTCCAGGCACCCCTACCTTGCAGCTGGCTCATGCTTCCCCATAGCTGATGCTGTTGTCTGTCTTTGTTGAGGGTGCATTTGTCATAAAGCTGTTGAGGTTCAAAAAGTAGAACTTCAGTCACAGCACAGAGAGGGGTTTTAGGAACTAGTGAGTTGTTTCAAACTCTGAGGATAACAGCACTCCCTAATAGAATAAAATAGTTTTCCACCCTAATTGGAAAGCAGTATTGTTGGGACAAGTAGAAATTAATTTGGTGTAAATGTGGAAAGTGTCCTTCATAAAATCTTCTCCAAAATCTGCTTTGTGTGTTAGATGCAGTTTTATTCAAGGCTCAGAGAAGTCGGCGTTGGCAGCGCTCTGCCTTTTCCTGCTCTGCTCCTGCTCTTTTGGAACAGAAAATCAAACATTCTTATAGAATTTTACTGGCAAAAAGTGAATCGCTTCATCAAGAAATGAAGCATGATTCAGAGTGTGGCAACACTTGGGAAGGAACTGCCTGGGGAATGAAAGAAATGCTGTTTGGGGGCCAAAGCCACATGAAGCTTTTGACTGTGACAGCAAAGTAACATGCTCTGCCGGCAAAGAGCACGGAGAGTGGATGCAGCTGTATCAACAGCTTTCCCCACTCGTGGGGTACATACACAAAGCAAGCTTTACTGCTTAAGGCAGCTTTTTCAGCATATTTGCATTTACAGTTGCAACTTCTCTTGGATTAACTATGTCCATTGGGGATCTTGCTTCTCCACTCGCCTGAATAACCGAACTGTACGGGCAGAAGTCTGTGCTATAAACATGGCTTAGGACAGATGAAAGTCCCTCAAGCTTTGAGCCATATTTCAGTTTGATCATATCACCAAGCCCATATCATGGGACAAATGTATTCTAATGACATTTTAATATTATATTTTAAAAATTCTAAGTCATTATAATTGTATAAAAGTGTTTTGCAATTACTGTTTTTCTTGCCAAGGCTAATAACTTCAATTTTATTGTTATGTCTATGAATTAAAGCTCTAATGAAATGTTTACTACAAAAGACGACATGAAAATAAAACCAAAAGATTCTCATTCCTCCTTCAAAACATTGCAGCCAATGTAGCAGTACTAATTAGAGTGCTTTTTCATACGCATTGGTAAGTGCTATCGCGGTGGCTAGCTGGGTACGGATGTGCCGGGCCAGTGCATCTGTGCCTATGTGTCATCCTAAGAAGGATAGCTGCTGAAATTCTGAGAAATCTTATCTCCTTCCCTCATCACATATAGGAGTAAAGGAGTCTGTTACGGGACTTGGCGGTGCTGTAATTTGCTGTGCCGCTTTCCTTCTAAGGCAATAATCTAGAAGAACTTGGAAAGACAGGGCAGAGTAGAAAAGAGGTAGTTTCCAAAGAATGAATAGATTTCTTTATAATTTTGAATAAAGAAAGCTCTACCTCCATATGTACACATGCGTTTCCTATAGTTGCATATCCTGCATTTCCATGTAGGAGTGAGTTTTAATCACTGTAATACACAATAATAAAAGGTACCTCAGTTCTTATTCTGTGCAATCAAGGTCAGAATTGGAAATTGAATTTATTCTGTGTTTAATCTGCAGGGGTTTGGGGTCCATTCAGCATGACACTTTTCATGTTACTTTTGTTAGCATTTTGGAAATACACGGGAAAGGTGATGGATACATGGGTTCGTTCATACGAGCTTTAAATACTGGATTCTGTTTTGTTCCAGCTCCTCTAAGTTATGAGATTGTTCTGAAAATATTGTAACTTCTGTGGCGTTTTTCCAGAGCATGAAAAGGATGAACCAGTTTATACATATTCTCTTCCATGTCCAAAATACGTATTTTACTGCAATAACGGTGAAGGGGGGGGAGGGAAGATGGGGTGATTTTTTTGTTTGTTTGTTTGTTTTCTAAATAACAGGACATGATCTTACTTTGAAATTTGTATTCCTGTTTCTAGTAAATTAGTCTGCATGACTTTTTGAAGATTAATGGTATCTTAATTTCTGCAAACATATGCTAATGGAAATGATGGGGATATTTAGTAATGTTTTGAGTACAGACTTAAAGTCAGTTAAGTATTGAAATGACCAGTAACCAAAGGGAACGGTCACTGATAATTAAACAGAAGTGATTCTGATCTAATGAAATCTGTATCTTGGCATGTTGAAAGACAGTGGCCTGTGAAAAGGAAAACTGACTTTCACTCTTTCCTAACTTTATTGCATTTTTTTTTTCCGAGTGAAAAAGATCACAAGCTAAAACGTACCTTGGGGAACTTTTTTTTCCAGACCACTTAATTACTTGAAAAGATAATCTGAATAATAT